>NW_026781809.1:150000-176643 GCF_030144855.1 Hypanus sabinus
TGGACTCTGTGGAGAGACGGTCGTCTTCACCGCCACCCACTCCCTTCATGAAAGATGGAGGAGGCGTTGCACGGTTTAACATGCAAAACATTCTTATTCTGAATGAAGATTGTTTTCAGCCCATTCCCCTGTTTGCTCCTGGACTCTCTGGAATTGCCTACAGGGCCCTGGGCTGGTGACCCTGCTGCGTCACGGGGGCCGGACTAGATTCAGGCACTGCTCGCTGGCAAGGTTTGAACAACAACCCGGTCACCTCTGACGTCACCATGACGGGCCTTTCAGTCTGACCGACCGACTTCGTCTCACTCCACATTCTTATTCTGGTCACTTTTCCCCATCCTTTCTAGTCCTGGTGAAGGGTCTCGCCCCACAGCGGTGATCGTCCACAGGTGATGCTGGACCTGCCGAGTTCCTCCAGCGTAGTGTGTTTGATCCTCCTGCAGGGCGCTGGGCGTTTGTACAAATAACTTTCGGATTATTTGAGAAGTGGATTCGAAATTTACAGCGATCCCGGAGGAGGTTCATCTGGCAGCATTCATGTGCGGCAAACCAAGTCGCTGATTGTACTTAATCCATCGGGTTAACAGCACGTTCGAAATGATATATTTGACCGTGTGGGTGGGACGTCTGCCGTGCAACTCCCGTGTACCGGGTTCAATCCGAACATCCGGGGTGTGTGTGTGTGTGTGTGTGTGCGTGTGTGTGTGTGTGTGTGTGTGTGTGTGTGTGTTTATGTCTGTGGCATAAACGTACATGTGAACCTTGCTGGGGGATGAATTGTCTGACCTCTAGTTTAATATTTATTACATTCACACGGAACTGACTCAATGCTTGAGAGTGGGTTGAGATGGGCCTGGGTGCGGTGTGAATAATGTTCTTAGTAAAAGCTCCAGTCACGATGGGAAAACAAGCTATTATTTCCATCGATGTGCAAAACTGTCTGTATTTTACTCACCATGACCTGGAAGGCGGGGAAGTGATCGATGGAGGAGGAACTGGGTTGTTTTGAGAGTATTGCTGGTGTTATGAAGGATGAACAGTTCTGATGGGCAGAAGGGTGCAGAGTTGCCCATGTCCCCCCTCCCCCCCCCACCGCCCCGGGAGAATCACAAACCGTTACTGTTGCTATGCTGCCCATGAGAGAGAGAGATGGAAATGAAAACATGCAAGAACATCTGCTGCAGATAAGAGAGAGATAAGAGAGGGGAGTGAGATTTGTCTGTATCTTCCATACATCCCCCTTGTGGTGACAGCGTCCTGCCTGACTTCTGCACTGATGCCCTTAGGACCATGCCAGTGAAATTCCGGCCGTCACTGTGTTGCCGCCGGCGTCATTTATCGACGTGTGCAGTTGTGTTTCTCCTTTTGTCATGCCCAGTCACTGAAATTTTTCGAAGTGAACCTGCCTAATACAGCAATACCCGTCGCATATGTATGAAATTATATTTGGGCTATAAATGAGAGACATCTCTGCATTATCGCGCCTTTACATTTGATCTGCAACGGGTAGCATGTCTTTCGCTTGTTAGTTGCTGTTGTGTTAATGCTGATCTTTAAGGGGACGTTTTGCAAAAACAGTCGCTGTTCCCGCTGATACACTAAACAAAAGCTACTTTGCAAAAATAGTGAGTAAATGTCATTTGTTTTGTTAATGCTGATATTCAGGAGGATTTTGTTGGGCAATGTGGGGAACACCGTTACTTTGACATGCAACTGTGAGATGCTCTGAAGACAAAGATCCTTGTGGGTTTATAACAAGTACTTTGGATAATGAAAGTACATAACATTTTTACAACCTCGCAGTGCCTGAAGGACATCACACATGGAATCCAGAGCACATCACACTCAGGTTAGGTCAAGATGCCTTGAGGTCTCGCGCCACCAGATGATCAGTGAAGATGTGTCAAATTCGCGATTCCTGAAACAATACTTATGAATGAACGGTGTGGGAGATTGACAAGGTAATTGCTGAAAATTCAGATTTCCGCATCTATTTCAAGTTCGCAAAGCGGACACGTGAAATGGTCATTAATAAGTTCGGTAAACACGGGACGTGAAACAGACAGCCTGGTCCTTCTTCCCACACCAACCAGCGTGAATATCACGTCCAGTCTGATCTTGCTGTCACTTCCATATTCCGATCCGTACATCACCAACCCCAAAAAGTCCAGTAACTGCTCAGTTCCATCTCAAAACAGGGCATATTCAGGGACAGCCGCAACTTACCAGCCCTCACTACACCTCCAGAACCACCACCACCTTTCTACTGTCAAGATGAAGCCACACTCAGGTTGGACGAACAACAACTTATATGCCGTTCGGGTAGCTTCCAACGTGATGGCATGAATATCGACTTCTCTAACTTCCGTTAATGCCCTTCCTCTTCTTCTTACCCCATCCCTTTTTAATTCTCCCCCTTTTTTTCTCTCTCTCTCTCTCTCTGCCCATCACTCTTTGCCTGCTCTCCGTCACCCTCTGGTTCTCCCCTCTCCCGTTCTTTCTAGGCCTCCCGTCCCATGATCCTTTCCCTTCTCCAGATCTGAATCACTTTTGCCAATCACCTTTCTAGCTCTTAGCTTCATCCCACCCCCTCTGGTCTTCTCCTAACTTCTCGCATTTCCCCCTCCCCCTCCTACTTTCAAATCTCTTAGTACCTTCCCTTTCAGTCAGTCCTGACGAAGGGTCTCGGCCCGGAACGTCGACAACGCTTCTCTCTATAGATGCTGCCTGGCCTGCAGGGTTCCACCAGCATTTTGCGTGTGTTGGCTGAAGAGCTTGTTTCTTTGCTGTAAATCACAAAACAAAACAGGTGAGCTTTACCTGCAGTCTGTTCTGCGCCACCTGGAACCTCCTGTACACACCAAACACTCCGGCCCCCTGTTACCGAGCCTAATTGCACTCACCGCTGACTCAGTCTTGCATTACTCACACACCCACAGTGTCTTTCCGCTCAAAGTGCGCATCAGCTCTGCTCTTCACCCTCCAGGGGTCCCATGTTTTACCCTGGCTTTACTGTCAAGTTACATCTCCACCTCCCCTTGTTGTCACTGTCCATCACATCTCACTGCCGTGGTCTCCATGTTTACACATCTGACGTCACTCCCATCTTTCAATCAACCGCGTTTAACTGGACACCTCTGTCACGTGTCAGCTCCCATCGCACCCTCAACGCTCGACTCTTTATATAAATATCTCCCTCTTTATCATTCAGAAGATGACAGTGGAGAATTCTTTGATACTTTTCTTACACCATTTCGACTCCCTGCCCGTCGCAACTGCCCATCAAAACCTCTTAATTGATTCCACTAGATCTTGCACCAGCCGACTTTGTAATCTATCTCACTGCCCACATTGCACGGTCTCGACACGACCCGTGACGGCTCATTACCCCCCATAGATATTGCATGACCGCTGAGCTCTCAGCATTTTTTGTGTCTTGCTCCAGATGTCCAGAATTTTCACACTGTCTCTCCTGTCCTTTCCAATAATACATATTGTGCGTGACCTGCTGTAGTCTTAATTTCTCAGGTGCATGTTCTGTTTCCTCAATAGCAGCCCGCTGCAAATTCCCCAATCTAGATGTCTAACTTACCCCGCCTCATTTCTCCGTTTCTCCTTCTTCCGCTTTCATGAAATAGCGAAGTCTTCTTCACTGCGCTCTGTAGCAAATTCGGTAAAACATAAGGAATTGGAGAAGAGTACAACCAAAGGTTCAGCACACTCCATTGTCAGACCTTGTGAAACTTCCTGTTGCAGATGGTCAGATCCAAGAGTCGAGCTTATAAACATATGTCAGTATCATTCAGACTCTGATTTCTCTCCGCACCTGTTCCCCCACAAAGTTCCGCCTTCCCCACAAGTACAAAACAATATGCGCCAACCTCCTCAGCTATTTGCCTTCTTCCTCAATTTACTTCTGTCCGCTCTTTTACAAAGAACCGAATTTTAACCCTTGACAATCTTTTCTAAATATTCACAATTGCAAACCTAGCTTTTGTTGAAGGCAAGCAGAGTTTATATCGGTTAGGAATCTTTAGAACATTAGCTGTGGGGAGATTTTTTTCAGGGTGGTCTCTCTCAAACTGGAACATGGAAACACTCTGAGTAAACAAGTTCTGGTTTACATCCGAGAGTCATGCTTGTAAATATATGTAAATTTCCTTCAGAGTCTGCTTTCTCTCCGCAAGTACAAAACAATATTCGCCAACTTCCTCTGCCATTTGCTTTCTTCCTCAATTTACCTCTGTGAGCTCGTTAAACCCTTGACAATGTCTTCTAAATATTCATATTTGCAAAGCTGCCTCTCATTGAATGCAAGCACTGATTACACAGATAGGGCATCTCAGAACAGATTTTTTTTTTGTTTCAGTGTGGTGTCTCTTCGACGGGAGCATAGAAACTCCACGTAATCGAGTTCTGGTTCACGTCTCCAATTCACTTCTGCAAGCTGCCAAAGGTATGGCAGTTACGGTGTCAGTTATCACAGAGTGCAGTCGTGTCCGTCCGTTTCGGATGCCCACCAACTGTAACTCTGAGGTTGCAGACTGATCGGCCGAGATCTCCTGAAGCAGGGAACAGGCTCTATCTGCCGACTGGCCGACCTGAGTTCACTTTGGAAATATAAGTGCGTTAACTTCAACAGTCCGCCCGATATCCTTTATGGATTAAACTAAGTCATTAAAGAAATTGCAACTGGTATAAACGTGTTTTGGGAACAATTAACTGATGAGCATTTGTCAGCTGTAGTTAGGATTTGCCAATGATGACGTCACCACAGTGAACCACGTGGTGATTTGCGGGGACTTGGTTGGACAAGAGCACAGATGTACAGGTCCTGATTGCACTGCAGACAGGGTTCACGGCCCGCAGCACAGGGAGTCAGTCAGAAAGAAGGAATAAGTTCCTTAGACCGTCTGTTGCCAATCTTTTTTATTTTAATTTCTGACGAAGAGATAGTGGGTTTGAAATTCAGACGATATTTAGGTCGGATAGTTTGAAAGAACTTTGGACACTAAGGGGACAGGTTTGAAAATGGTATCAAAGCTTCTGGCCAATCCGGAACTTCCGGCGTGGTTTCTGAGTGATGGGTTAGTCAGGGTGCGGGGGAAATGGTGATCTGAAGTTTCTGTTCAATATGATCTGACAATGGCCAGTTAACTGCGACCAGCTGCGCTATGGTGGAGCATCTGAGTTGAATAGGATTTAAAATGTTTCCTGATGCAAAATATATAATCCAGGACAGAGTCAATTGATCAGATAGCAACCATGGACGCGCAAAGGGAAGGCGATTCTAACTTGGAGCCATTTTACCCGAGCGCCCTTTTCACATCCACGCACCAGCCGCTTATACTGCATGAGAATAACAGCGTTGAAGTGACACGTGTTCAACAACAAAGGATGCACCTTCTGCAACCCCACCAGATATCCGGGTGTTTATTCAATCACCCATCGAGTGTTGCATTTTGTCAGTATCTCAGACACCTCAAACAAGTCATCCTTGTATTAATGTTCTACTCACGGTCATGGTCTGGATCAGAATTTGATAATTCACTGTGTATTGGTCACCACGATGTGTTATTATATTCCACAAGATTCCTTGATTACGCTACATTGTTGTTTATTTTACAAACCCGACCGCTAATTCTGCACTTCCCAGTGCCTGGAAAACCCCTTCTGCACGCCCATGTTTGGACCCCCCCCCCCCCACAACCGCACCTCCCGCGCTGTCCAAATGCAACTTGTGCCTCTGTGACAGCGGTGTGCGTCGGAGTGCGGGAAAGTGGTTCCTGGCAACTGCTGGCTTTAGAAAAGAGCATCGGGGTGGCCACTCCCGTCAAGGTGGGAAAATGTTCGCCCCTCCTCCTCCCTGATTAGGGAGAGAACCTGTGGAATATCGAATACCGGGTGAAAGGCGAAGTCTTCGGGGTCACTGCAAGTTCGTGTCTTTGCTGCTGACCGGTGATCGGTGGGGGTGCCGATGTCATTTTTGCCGGTGGGGGCGGAGAGCGGATGGTTGCACGCTGCCGCTTATGGGGAGGTGGTGGGAGAGTGGGGGAGGGTACTTCGGGGTTCTAACATTTAACTCTCGTTCATTCTTTGTGGGCCGAAGGGCCTGCAACGCTCTGTAGGTTTTCTGTGTATCAATGTTTCTATCTCGCAGGGCAAAGTTGAGAGGGCGAATGTTGGTGGAAGCATGAGGGTGGTGAACCCATGAGGGTGACGTCATTGGATGTCGGAGTCTGGATTGAGGTGAGAGAACTCAGCGGCTTCGATACGAAGTGAGTCTCGATCTTCAGTGATATCTCGGAGTGAAGACGTGACACCTGGCAGACATATGGGGGAGACATGGATAACGGTTGCAAATGCAACCCTCACGCAATCGGCTGGTGTATGTCCCGGGGAAATTCCGTCCACCCGCCAAATCGCGCCTCCCGTGTACGTGGATGCTGTGACGTGCTCCTGAGCAAAATCTCGCACACACACTATCAAACCGCACACCAGGTACTTTCACAGAATACCCTGTACATATCTTACTAGAACCAAGTGTTTAATAGCGATACAATCTATAAAAAAGAGAAGAAAGGAAAGAAAAGGCGCCAGAACTTATCAGGGTTCAGTGCACAATCGTTGGAGCTCAACCATCGAAGACTGCGGTCCGCTATTCGATCTTCTCCGACCTCCACGACCTGCGCGGCTGGGACCTCCCGCAGTGATCGACCACAGCGCCTCCAGGAGGGTCTGGAGCAATTTATTTCGACGTCAATTTGCCGGATATTTAAAATACCAATTTAAGGGCAAGGCGCATAATATTTCATATTTCCCAGATGATAGAGAACTAAAGAGCAGGTAGAGCTCCCCGGTTAAAATTATGGAGTGCCACGTCGGCCTTTCTTCCTCAGTAACCGAGGGCCGGTGCTTGTCATCAGGATCGCTCAAAGCCGCTCTTCACAGTAGCAGCTTCACTTGACATCACCACATATTGTCGAGTGAAACTCCTGACGAATTGACAAGTAGATGCGTTTCGCAGAATACAGATCCCCGAGCAGTGCAAGCCTGACTTCACTAAGGAAGCTACCCCTTTGTGAATAAAATACATCCGCCGGACACAGCGAGAGAACCAATCTTGGAGTTAGGTACCGGGGGTAGGAGTAACATAACATTAAGGGGTAGAAACATAAACCGCTAAAAACACTCAGCAGGTCGGGCAGCATCTGTGAAAAGAGAAGCAGAATTCGACATTGCGATGCAGGACGGGAAGGCGGGGAAAAACAAAGCGGCACTGAAATGTTAAATGAAACGTCACCGGAGCGGGCCGGACATGGGAACGAAGACATTCGTCCAGCAGTTCTGACGGAGGATTTCAACTTGAAATCTTTAACGTTCCTTCGCCACAGGGGCTGCCTGACCGCCTGTGTGTATTCCGGGGTGTCCTTTTTCTTGATATTTCCAACAACCCTAGCGCCTACGTTGTCATGAAATTCAGTCAAATCCAGTTTATAGGTGAAAGGAAAGATCTCTTCAGGTATCCCGTCCTGATAGGTGACCACTGGGAGATCCCGATTTTTCAGCTCCTCTGCAACAGGGTCTCCCAATCCTTGCCGGGTCTCAGCGTTCTCTGTCTGCAAATCAGTCAAGACCGTACACACCTCTATCCGAAGCTCCCCTCCCCTTTACCCTTCCCAGTTTCTGAAGCACCCGGCAAGAACTACACATCACCCCATTTCTGTCCCCTACAAGCAGCCGGTCTCTGTAAACACCTCCATTGCTGCTTCCGACAGAGTCTCTGTAACCCTCTACGGTCCCGAGAACCTTCCCCATCTCTGCAACTGTGTACACTGTTAACGAAAAAATTAAGATTCCCGGGGAGATGTGGACCTTCTGTTGTGAAGATGCATTTTTTTACCCGCTTCGTTACTATTTGTGGATGGGACAGAATTACACGATCGAATCCGTTGTGTTTGGGAAATTCTGTTCTGATTTCAGGAATCATCTACCCAGGGTGGAAGTTGAAGTCCCATGGAAAACAACGTTAAGGTTGAAGTCACTTGTGACGAACAAGGGAATTCCTCAAAGAAGAACATGTATAAATGATAACAAACCCGTCCAGGATAATGACAGGAAGACTCAATCTTCAGAAAAAGCTGATTTGAACATAACCCATCTTAACAGAAACGACACAGGAAAATATAAATGTACCGTAAGCAATGATTTCACTTGTGACCGCGCTGAGATCTATCTACCTTCAAGTGAACTGTAAGTTTGCAGGTAGATCATTACATCAAATTGCCTTCCGGATTACTGATTACAGAAACAATGATTACAGATGCTGACACTAGAGGGCGCAATGGGACAAGTTATGGACAGGACAGGACTACGCCGCCGAGTCGGTAATCAACGTTGACCGTAGAAATTATACTTGTCAGGTTGAGAACAAAGTAACCATCAAACACAGCGGCCTTTCTGTTGAGATCACAGTGCCGGGCAAGTGAACGTTTTGGTCGATATTCCACATCCAACCACCGCTTCAACGTCCGAGTAATTTTATTTTGCAACTTTCACGCTATTCTATTCTGTCTACTTTAATCGTCAGAGAAAAAAAAAGCAGCGTTGTCTGGGACGGGGAAGATGGAGCAGATATACCACAGGGCCTTAAGGGACATATTTATAAGTCAAAGAGCCGGGTTTATTTCAAAACCAATATAGATGATTATTTAAGTCTACAGCGAATAATGCCTCATGCTTGCCAGAACATTTTGACTCTTTATTTATATAAAAAAATGGAGAACCGTGCCGGTTTATCTGCCTCTGTCATAGAAGGCCGTTCTGTACCCGTGCTTGTAAACAGGATTGCCCATCGCTTCTCTTGACACCGGCAGCTTCATTTGGAATCGCCACCGACTGTGCTGTGAACCTGCTGAAGTTTTGAGAAACAGATCTGTTTCTCAGAGTACAATCCTCCTCGCAGGGCGGACGTGACTTCACTAAGTTAAGGAATCGATCCGTTTCTGAACGAAGTTCAGCTACTGGACATACTGAATGAACCAAATCTAAATCAAATTAAATTAAGCCAGCAGTGAAAAAAGAGACCGACAAAATAAATCCGTAGAATTGTGGCCGGGAACTCCTTTTCATAAACTCAATTTCCTAACTTGGTCTACAGAGCCCAGCTGATGTGCTTGGACTGCAGTAGAAAGGAGTGTTGCCATTCCTCTGTCAGTTCTGTTGGCAGAGTCCGTGTCTCGTGTCAATGTAAACATCAACTCTTACACTCTCAGAAAAAAACGATACCGTTGTGTTCTCCTGTGACGCTAAGGGCTCAATTCAGATAAAACATGGTGAGAAGATATCTAACCGACCCAATATCTTATAGGTATGCAGGCAGATCATTACATTACTTTACATTCAATATTACCGATCACAGAAACAACATACAATCACTATTTAAGCTGTAGATGGGTCAGGCAAAATCAAGATTCAGACGCAGAGTCCGGTTGTCACAGATACAGTCACAAGTCTGAAATAAACTTGGATCTGCTCAGTGGTTTGGAGGGTTGTGCCCGTGACGTGCTGGGACGACTGCGCCACCTGCTGGGTGATTTGCCGCTCGGAGACATTGGTCTTCCCACACGATGTCTGACTGCAGACTCTCAGTGCACTTCCCGGAACACATCCACAGAGGTTTGCTGAGGTATTTCATGACATGCCGGATCTCGTCAGGCTTCTGATGAATTAAAACAGTTCTCGTGCTTTCCACGCAATTACATCTCCACTGTGGCTCCAGGACCGTTCCTCTGAGAGAGTGGCAGCCAGAAATTTAAAGTTCCTGACCCATCCACCTCTGATCCTCTGATGATTATTGGCTCACGGACCTCTGGTTTCTCAAAGGCCGAACATTAATGTGATGATTACGTCGCTTTGTTCGTGACTCTCCCTCCAATGAAAACTATTTAATATCACACATAGAGCTGTATAGTGCGGGAGCAGACCCTTCGGCAATCGAAAAAAAAAGTAAATTCCATGACCTCCCATGACCCCGTGGAACTGACGCCGCGCCCCACTCTTCATAACCTGTCATTCATTTGCCATTTAGACCAATACGTCGGTCACGATCGTAATTTGGTCTACAGCTTCTTAGCTGAATTGATTGGACTGCAGTAGAAAGGAATAATTCCATTCCTCTTTCAGTTCTATTGGCACAGCCCGCGTCTCGTGTCAATGTAAACATCAACTATTACACTCTCAGAAAAAAACAACGATACACTTGTATTCCCCTGTGACTCTAAGGGCTCAATTCAGATAGAGTATGATTAGAACACATCTGACCGTACTGATATTTTGTAGGTAAGCAGATAGATCATTACGTTAGTTTACACTCAATATCACCGATCACAGAATCAGCATACAATCTCTATTTCTGCTGTAGATGGGTCAGGCAACTTGGGGATTCAGCCGCAGCGTCCGGTTGTCAGACATACTGTCACAAGTCTAAAATTAACTTGTTCTGTCCAGTCAGTTCCCAATACTGACTCTAGATGGCGCAGTGGGTCTGACAGCAGACAGGACAGAGTGACACCATCGAGTCAATTGTCAACGTTGTCAGTGGAAATTGTACTTGCCAGGTTCAGAACAACGTAACGGTGAAACGCAGCGGCTTTTCTCTAAAGATCAGCCTGTCGCGTAAATAAAAGTTTCTGCCCATATTCCACTTCAATGGACCGCTTAAACGTCCAAGTAATTTTATTTCACAATTTAGCAATTTTCATGTTGTGGTCTTCTATCGACGTCATTCACCAGATGGATAAAATATATGTAGTCAAGATGCAGCAGAGCTGCAGACATCAAGGAGGGTCTGGAGGGATTCATTTCGAGGTCAATTTGCCGGATATTTAAAATACTAATTTAAGGGCAAGGCGCATAATATTTCATGTTTCCCAGAGGACAGAGAACTAAAGAACGGGTAGAACTCTCCGGTAAAAATTATGGACTGCCACGTCGGCCTTTCTGCCTCAGTAACCGCGGGCCGGTGCTTGACATCAGGATCGCTCAAAGCCGCTCTTCACAGTAGCAGCTTCACTTGACATCACCACATATTGTCGAGTGAATCTCCTGACGTTTTGACAAGTAGATGCGTTTCTCAGAATACAGATCCCCGAGCAGTGCAAGCCTGACTTCACTAAGTTAAGGAAGCTACACCTTTGTGAATAAAATGCAGCCGCCGGACACAGTGAGCGAACCAATCTTGGAGTCAGGTACCGGGGGTAGGAGTAACATAACATTAAGGGGTAGAAACATAAACCGCTGAAAACACTCAGCAGGTCGGGCAGCATCTATGAAAAGAGAAGCAGAAGTCGACATTGCGATGCAGGACGGGAAGGCGGGGAAAAACAAAGCGGCACTAAAATGTTAAATGAACCGTCACCAGAGCGGGAGGGACATGGGAACGACGACATTCGTCCAGCAGTTCTGCCGGCGGATTTCAACTTGAAATCTTTAATGTTCCTTCTCCACAGGGGCTGCCCGACCGCCTGTGTGTATTCCGGGATGTCCTTGTTCTTGATATTTCCAACAACCCCAGCACCTACGTTGTCATAAAATTCAGTCAAATCCAATTTATAGGTCAAAGGAAAGATCTCTTCAGGTTACCCGTCCTGATGCGTGACCACTGGGAGATCCCGATTTTTCAGGTCCTCGGCAATAGGGTCTCCCAATCCTTGCGGGGTCTCAGCGCTCTCTGTCTGTAAATCCGTCAACACCGTACACACCTCTATCCGAACCTCCCCTCCCCTTTACCCTTCCCTGTTTTGAAGCACCCGGCCAGCACTACACATCTCTCCATTTCTGTCACCTACAAGCAGCCGGTCTCTGTAAACACCTCCATTGCTGCTTCCGACGGAGTCTCTGTAACCCTCTACGGTCCCGATAACCTTCCCCATCTCTGCAACTGTGTATACTGTTAACGAAAAAATTAAGATTCCCGGGGAAATGTGAACATTCTGTTGTGAAGATGCATTTTTTTTACCCGCTTCGTTACTATTTGTGGATGGAACAGAATTACACGATCGAATCCGTTGTGTTTGGGAAATTCTGTTCTGATTTCAGGAATCATCTGCCCAGGGTGGAAGTTGAAGTCCCGTGGAAAACAACGTTTTGGTTGAAATCACTTGTGACGAACAAAGGAATTCCTCAAAGAAGAACATGGATAAATGATGATAAACCCATCCAGGATAATGGCAGGATGTCTCAATCTTCAGAAAAAGCTGATCTGAACATAGCCCATCTTCACAGAAACGACACAGGAAAATATAAATGTACCGTAAGCAATGATTTCAGTTGTGACCGCGCTGAGATCTATCTACCTTCAAGTGAACTGTAAGTTTGCAGGTAGCTCATTACGTCAAATTGCCTTCCGGATTACTGATTACAGAAACAATGATTACGGATGCTGACACTAGAGGGCGCAATGGGACAAGTTATGGACAGGACAGGACTACGCCACCGAGTCGGTAATCAACGTTGACCGTAGAAATTATACTTGTCAGGTTGAGTACAAAGTAACCATCAAACACCGCGGCCTTTCTGTTAAGATCACAGTGCCGGGCAAGTGAACGTTTCGGTCAATACTCCACATCCAACCACCGCTTCAACATCCGAGCAATTTTATTTTGCAACTTTCACGCTATTCTATTCTGTCTACTTTAATCGTCAGAGAGGAAAGAAGCTGCGTTGTCAGGGACGGGAAAGATGGAGCAGATATAACACAGGGCCTTAAGGGACATATTTGGAAGTCAAAGAGCCAGGTTTATTTCAAAACCAATTTGAATTTGATGCTTATTTAAGTCTACAGCGAATAATGTCTCATTCTTGTTAGAACATTTTAACTCTTTATTTATAAAAATAATGTAGAACCGTGCCGGTTTATCTGCCTCTGTTATAGAAGGCCGTTCTGTACCCGTGCTTGTAAACAGGATTGCCCATCGCTTCTCTTGACACCCGCAGCTTCATTTGGAATCACCACCGACTGTGCAGAGAACCTGCTGAAGTTTTGAGAAGCAGATCTGTTTCTCAGAGTACAGACCTCCGAGCAGGGCGGACGTGACTTCGCGAAGTTAAGGAATCGATCCGTTTGTGAACGAAGTTCAGCTGCTGGACATACTGAATGAACCAAATTCAAATCAAATTAAATTAAGCCAGCAGTGAAAAAAGAGACCGACAAAATAAATCCGTAGAATTGTGGCCGGGAACTCCTTTTCATAAACACCATTTAGTAACTTGGTCTACAGAACCCAGCTGATGTGGTTGGACTGCAGTAGAAAGGAGAGATTCCATTCCTCTTTCAGTTCTATTGGCAGAGCCCGTGTCTCGTGTCAATGTAAACATCACTATTTCCCTCTCAGAAAAAACAACGATAAAGTTGTATTCCCCTGTGACTCTAAGGGCTCAATGCAGATAAAACATGATTAGAAGACATCTGACCGAACTGACATGTTGTAGGTAGGCAGTTAGATCATTACGTCAGTTTACACTCAATATCACCGATCACAGAAACAGCATACAATCTCTATTTCTGTTGTAGATGGGTCAGGCAACATCGGGATTCAGCCGCAGGGTCCGGTTGTCACAGATACTGTCACAAGACTGAAATCAACTTGCAATGTCCAGTCAGTTCCCAATGCTGACTCTAGATGGCGCAGTGGAGCTGACAGCAGACAGGACAGGGTGACACCATCGAGTCAGTTGTCAACTTTACCAGTGGAAATTGTACTTGCCAGTTTCAGAACAATGTAACGGTGAAACGCAGCGGCTTTTCCGTAAAGATCAGCCTGCCGCGTAAATAAAAATATTCTGCCGATATTCCACTTCAATGGACAGCTTAATCGTCCAAGTGATTTAATTTTGCAATTTTGCAATTTTCATGCTGTGGTCTTCTGTCGACGTCGGTCACCAGAGGAAAAAGAAAGTATGTGGTAAATATGGAGCAGCGTATCATGGAGGGTCTGGAGGGATTTATTTCGAGGTCATTTGCCGGATATTTAAAATACTATTTTAAGAGCAAGACGCATAATATTTAATGTTAAATCCCTGACGTTTTGAGAAGTAGATGCGTTTCTCAGAATACAGATCCCCGAGCAGTGCAAACCTGACTTCACTAAGTTATGGAAGCTACCCCTTTGTGAATAAAATACAGCCGCCGGACACAGTGAGCGAACCAATCTTGCCGGGGGTATGAGTAACATAACATTAAGGCGTAGAAACATAAACCGCTGAAAACACCCAGCAGGTCGGGCAGCATCTGTGAAAGGAGAAGCAGCAGTCGACATTGCGATGCAGGACGGGAAGGCGGGGAACAACAAAGCGGCACTAAAATATTAAATTAATCTTTAAAGAGGGAGGACATGGGAACGAAGACATTCGTCCAGCAGTTCTGACGGAGGATGTCAACTTGAAATCTTTAACGTTCCTTCTCCACAGAGACTGCCTGACTGCCTGTGTGTATTTTTCTTGATATTTTCTTGATATTTCCAACATCTTCAGCGCCTCCGTTGTCATGAAATTCAGTGAAATCCAGTTGAGAGGTGAAAGGAAAGATCTCTTCAGGTAACCCGTCCTGATGGGTGACCACTGGGAGATCCCGATTTTTCAGGCAATCGAAGCTTAGGTCCTCGGCAACAGGGTCTCCCAGTCCTTGCCGGGTCTCACCGCTCTCTGTCTGTAAATCCGTCAAGACCGTACACACCACTATCCGAACCTCCCCTCCCCTTTACCCTTCCTTGTTTCTGAAGCACACGGCAAGCACTACATATCTCCCCATTTCTGTCCCCTACAACCACCCTGTCTCTGTAAACACCTCCATTGCTGTTCCCATCAGTCTCTGTAACCCTCTCCGGTCCCGAGAACCTTCCCCATCTCTGCAACTTTATACACTGTTAATGAAAAAAATTAAGATTCCCGGGGAGATGTGAAAATTCTGTTGTGAAGATGCATTTTTTTACCCGCTTCGTTACTATTTGTGGATGGAACAGAATTACACGATCGAATCCGTTGTGTTTGGGAAATTCAGTTCGGATTTCGGGAATCATCCCAGGGTGGAAGTTGAAGTCCCGTGGAAAATAACGTTAAGGTTGAACTCACTGGTGACGAACAAGGGAATTCCTCAAAGAAGGACATGGATAAATGATGACAAACCCTTCCAGGATAATGACAGGAGGTCTCAATCTTCAGAAAAAGCTCATTTGAACATAGCCCATCTTCACAGAAACGACACAGGAAAATATCAATAAATGGTTTCACTTGTGACCGCGCTAAGATCTACCTTCAAGTGAAAAGTAAATTTGCAGGTAGCTCATTACGTCAAATTGCCTTCCGGATTTCTGATTACAGAAACAATGATTACAGAAGCTGACACTAGAGGGCGCAATGGGACAAGTTATGTGCAGACAGGACAGGACTACGCCACCGAGTCGGTCATCAACGTTGACCGTAGAGTTATACTTGTCAGGTTGAGAACAAAGTTACCATAACACACAGCGGCCTGTCAGTAACGATTCCAGTGCTGTGCAAGTGAAACTTTCTGTCAATATTCCACATCCAACAAGCGCTTCAACATCCGAGCAATTTTATTTTGCAACTTTCACGCTATTCTGTACCGACTACTTTAATCGTCAAGAAAAGAAAAGCAAGCTGTGTTGTCAGGGACGGGGAAGGTGGAGCAGATATACCAGAGGCCCTTAGGACACGGTCATGATCCGGTCCGTGAAATTCCCACTCCTGTTCACGGTCCGGTCCATGTTCCTTATTCGAGGTTTTCCATGTTTCCCCAGCTTCTGTTGAGGCAGCTGATTTTTGTTTGGACTGGCCTCATAAATAGCTTCAGGATTCAGCCCTTGGCCAAGCACCCTGTCTTTATCCCTTCGCTTCAAGTCCCTCCTGCAGCCTTGCCTCGCCTCGCCTTGCCTCTGCCTGGAGCCTCGCCTCGCCTCGCTTTACCTCTGCCTGGAGCCTTGCCTCGCCTTGCCTCTGCCTGGAGCCATGCCTCGCCTCGCTTTGCCTCTGCCTGGAGCCTCGCCTCGCCTTGCCTCTGCCTGGAGCCTCGCCTCGCCTTGCCTCTGCCTGGAGCCTCGCCTCGCTTTGCCTCTGCCTGGAGCCTCGCCTCGCTTTGCCTCTGCCTGGAGCCTCGCCTCGCTTTGCCTCTGCCTGGTGCGTTGCCTCGGTTAGCCTCGCCTCTGTCCGCAGCCATGCCTCGCCTCGCCTCTGCCCGCAGCCTTGCCTCGCCTCGCTTTGCCTCTGCCTGGAGCCTTGCCTCGGTTCGCCTCGCCTCTGCCCGGAGCCTTCCCATGTCCTTTGCTTGCCGGTGAATTTCAAGTCTGAAGCTAAAATACTGGAGAACCGTGCCGAGTTATCTGCCTCTGTCACAGAGGGACATTCTGTGCCCAATGCTTGTAAGTATTACACCGACAGCTTCATTTGGAATCACCGCCGACTGTGCAGTGAAGCTCCTGAAGTTTTGAGAAGTCGATCTGTTTCTCAGAGTACAGACCTCCGAGCAGGGCGGGCGTGACTTCACGAAGAGAAGGAATCGATCCCTTTGTGACTGAAATTCAGCCTCGGGGCATACTGAACGAAACAATCTTAAATCAAATGAAAATATGCAGGCAAGGAAAAAGAGGCAAACGAAATAAAAGGCGTCTTCTCCATGATTCCGTACGACTGTAGCCGGGAACCTCTTTTCATAAGCTCCACGTCATTTGCCATTCAGGCCAATCTGTCGGACCCGATTGTATCCTGGTCTGCAGAGCCCAACTGATAAGATCGGACGGCAGTGGGAAGGAGCAATTCCATTCCTCTATCAGTTCGACTTGCAGAGCCCGTGTCTCGTGTCAATGTAAACATCAACTCTTACAGTTCTCAGGAAGTGAACAATAAAGTTGTATTCACCTGTGACGCTAAGGACACAATTCAGATAAGAGATGGTTAGAAGACACCTGACCGAGAGAATATCTCTGCTTTCTGAAAAACCTAATCTGAACATAACCCGTCTGAGCAGAAATGACACAGGAAAATATAGACGTACTGTCAGTATTGATTACAGCGCTTACATCTCTTAGTCCCTTTCCTTAGTCCTGACGAAGGGTCTCGGCCCGAAACGTCGACAGTGCTTCTCCCTATAGATGCTGCCTGGCCTGCTGCGCTCCACCGGCATTTTGTGTGTGTGTTGCTTGGAGAATTGTGTCCAGTCCTGGTCGCCTCGCTATAGAAATAATGTGGCAGCGTTGGAAAGGGTACAGAGAGGGTTTACCAGGATGCTGCCTGGTTTAGAGAGTATGGATTATGATCAGAGATTAAGTGAGCTAGTGCTTTACTCTGTGGCGAAGAGGAGGATGAGAGGAGACATGATAGAGACATGATAGAGGTGTACAAAATATTAAGATGAACAGATGGAGTGGACAAACAGCGCCTCTTCTCCAGGGCACCACTACTCAGTACAAGAGGACGTGGTTTTAAGGTAAGGGGAGGGAAGTTCAAGGGGGATATTAGAGGAAGGTTTTTTACTCAGAGAGTGTTTGGTGCGTGGAATGCACTGCCTGAGTCAGTGATGGAAGCAGATACACTAGTGAAGTTTAAGAGACTATTATACAGCTATTTGGAGGAATTTAAGATGGGGTTTATATGGGAGTAAGGATTAATGGTCGGCAGAACATTGTGGGCCGAAGGGCCTGCACTGTGCTGTACTGTTCTATGTTCTATGTTCTATAAAGGAGATACTGAGTTGCTCTGACCGTATTTCTGGTTCAATTTTGAACGGCTGAAAAATGAGGAAATGACGACAACAGCTTCCCATTCTGCTTTCTATAATTAGCAGACACTGCAGTTTGAGACATTGCTGCAGAGCAAACGAATTCAATTACAACATGCACCTTCCCTTGCTCCAGGACCAGCAGGGAATGGCCGATGTCTGCAGTGTCTATAGAATGCAGCACAGTTACTCGCCAGGACTATTCTGCAAGAACATTCGGACCACCATTCACACCACTACCAACTACCTGACCCCCAGCTAACAACCGTGCTCGTCAGCAAGGTCAAATAAGAGGGCGAAGGTCAGCAAGAAAAATGAGGAACAAGGCGATTAAGCGTCACTTTTGCTAGCAAGGAAATCGTTGTGTATGTATGTTATGTAAATTCTGCACGGACATGGGAAACAAGCCGACAGTCTTTCCCGCTGCCCACTCCCTTCCTGAAAGATTAACGAGGCTTTGCAGGCTTTACCTTGTAAAACATTTTCATTCAGATTGAATTTCATTTTGAATTTTTCACCCCATCCCCCCGTTGGCTCCTGGGATCTCTGCGACTGCGTGCAGGGCCTCAGTTTTGGCGACCCTGCTTCTTCACGGGGGACGGACTAGAGTCAGGCACTGCTCGCTAGCTGGGTTTGAACAACAATGCCGACCTGGCTGATATCACCATCATCGGAAACTTGCAGGAGGATTGGTTCTGTAGCCTATAGCTTAATATTTATTATATTCCTACGGAATAGAATCAAGGCTTGAGAATGGGCTGAGAGGGTCCTGAGTGCGGTGTAAGTATTATACCTAGTACAAGCTCCAACCACGATGAAAAAACAGGCTATTATTTACATCGATGTGTAAACCGTGTTCACCGTGATCTTGGGGGTAGGGGGCAGTGATCGGTAGAGGTGAAAATGGGTTGTTTTGACCGTATTTCAGGTTCAATTACAACTGCTGTAGAACTGTGAGGGAGTAATTACCACAGTTTCGTATTTCTGACTTTCCATTATTAGCAGACTGTGTAGTGTTAGACCCAGTGTAGTGTCACGTACACCGTGACCGGGTTACCGAACCAGCAGAAATGGAATACACGTTGCAGTCTGGAATTACTGCAACTAATAGAGTTTAATAGTGAACTAGGTAACACAGTACTATAAAATGCAAATATATGAAACAGTTTAGCAATGATATATACAGAAGTGTAAACATAACAAGCAAAACCAAGCGGTTTCAAAGTCTAGGGGTAAATGGACAGTCTTACGATGGTGAAGAGTTCAGGTCGACGCAGCTGCTGGTGTAACGTTGGCTGGAGAGAGAGATGGATTGAGAGAGAGAGAGAGAGAGAGAGAGAGAGAGAGAGAGAGAGAGAGAGAGAGAGAGAGAGAGCGGAAGGCTCGCCACTCTGACTTATCTATTATTATCTGACTGTGTAGAGTTAGACCCTGCTACAGAACAAACGAATGCAAATGCAACATGCAAGTTCCTTTCCCCCACAACCGGCACGTAATGGCCGATTTGTGCACAGACTACAGAATGTAGCACAGTAACCTACCACGAGTATTCTACGAGAAACTCCGGACCAACACTCACACCACTATCAACTACCCCACCCCCACCTTACCTAACGACCTAGAGCTGAAGACGAAGATCAGCAAGGAAAAAAAGTGGAACAAGGAGATTAAACACTACTTTTGTCCTTAAATATATTTTGCCCCGGACGAGCCCCCGATTTGTAACGTACGCCGTTAACGGGTTACGGAACCAGCAGAAATGGAATACACTTTGGAGTCTGGTATCACTGAAACTAACAGTGTTTATTAGTAAACTAACTAATACAGTACTGTAAAAGAGCAAATATATGAAACAGGTTAGCAATGATATATAGAGAAGTGTAGACACAGTAATCAAAACCAAGCGGTTTCAAATTCTAGGGGTAAATGGATAGACTTACGATGGTGAAGAGTTCAGTTCAGGTCGACGCAGCTGTTGGTGTAACGTTGTCTGGAGAGAGAGTTGGATTGAGAGAGAGAGAGAGAGAGAGAGAGAGAGAGAGAGAGAGAGAGAGAGAGAGAGAGAGAGAGAGAGAGAGAGAGAGAGAGCTGGACGCACGTCACTCTGACTTATCTATTATTATCTGACTGTGTAGTGTTAGACCCTGCTACAGAACAAAGGAATGCAAATGAAACATGCAAGTTCCTTTCCCCCACAACCGGCACGTAATGGCCGATTTCTGCACAGACTACAGAATGTAGCACAGTAACCTACCATGAGTATTCTACGAGAAACTCCGGTCCATCACTCCCACCACTACCAAATACCCCACCCCCACCTTCACTAATGACCGAGAGCTAAAGTCGAAGATCAGCAAGGAAAAAAAGTGGAACAAGGAGATTAAACACTATATTTGTCCTTAATACAATTCTATCCCGGACGAGCCCCCGATTTGTAACGGACGCCGTGACCGGGTTACAGAACCAGCAGAAATGCAATACACTTTGGAGTCTGGTATTACTATAACTAACAGTGTTTATTAGTAAACTAACTAATACAGTACTGTAAAAGTGCAAATATATGAAACAGGTTAGCAATGATATATACAGAAGTGTAGACACAGTAATCAAAACCAAGCGGTTTCAAAGTCTAGGGGTAAATGGATAGTCTTACGATGGTGAAGACTTCAGTTCAGTTCAGTTCATGTCCACGCAGCTGCTGATGTAACGTTGGCTGGAGAGAGAGTTGGATTGAGACAGAGAGAGAGAGAGAGAGAGAGAGAGAGAGCAGAAGGCTCGCCACACAGACTTACCTATTATTATCTGTCTGGGTAGTGTTAGACCCTGCTACAGAACAAACGAATGGAAAGGCAACATGCAAGTTCCGTTCCCCCACAACCGGCACGTAATGGCCGATTTGTGCAGAGACTACAGAATGTAGCACAGTAACCTACCACGAGTATTCTACGAGGAACTCCGGACCTACACTCACACCACTATCAACTACCCCACCCCCACCTTACCTAACGACCTAGAACTGAAGACGAAGATCAGCAAGGAAAAAAAGTGGAACAAGGAGATTAAACACTGCTTTTGTCCGTATATCAATTTTGTCCCGGACGAGCCCCCGATTTTTAACATACGCCGTTAAGCGGTTACAGAACAAGCAGAAATGGAATACACTTTGGAGTCTGGTATCACTGAAACTAACAGTGTTTATTAGTAAACTAACTAATACAGTACTGTAAAAGTGCAAATATATGAAACAGGTTAGCAATGATATATAGAGAAGTGTAGACACAGTAATCAAAACCAAGCGGTTTCAAAGACTAGGGGTAAATGGATAGTCTTACGATGGTGAAGAGTTCAGTTCAGTTCACTTCAGGTCGACGCAGCTGTTGGTGTACCGTTGGGGGGAGAGAGCGTGAGAGAGAGAGAGAGAAAGAGAGAGAGAGAGAGAGAGAGAGAGAGAGAGAGAGAGAGAGAGAGAGAGAGAGAGAGAGGAGAGAGAGAGAGAGAGAGAGAGAACGGAAGGCTCGTCACACTGACTTATCTATTATTATCTGACTGTGTAGTGTTAGACCCTGCTACAGAACAAACGAATGCAAATGCAACATGCAAGTTCCTTTCCCCCACAACCGGCACGTAATGGCCGATTTTTGCACAGACTACAGAATGTAGCACAGTAACCTACCACGAGGATTCTACGAGAAACTCCGGACCATCACTCCCACCACTATCAACTACCTCACCCCCACCTTACCTAATGATCTGGAACTGAAGACGAAGATCAGCAAGGAAAAAAAGTGGAGCCATGAGATTAAACTCTACATTTTGCCTTAATTCAATTTGTCCCGGACGAACCCCCGATTTGCAACTTACGCCGTGACCGGGTTACAGAACCAGCAGAAATGGAATACACTTTGGAGTCTGGTATTACTGAAACTAACAGTGTTTATTAGTAAGCTAACTAATACAGTACTGTAAAAGTGCAAATATATGAAACAGGTTAGCAATGATATATACAGAAGTGTAGACACAGTAATAAAAATCAAGTGGTTTCAAATTCTAGGGGTAAATGGATAGTCTTACGATGGTGAAGACTTCAGTTCAGTTCAGTTCAGGTCGACGCAGCTGCTGACGGAAGGCTCGTCACACTGACTTATCTATTATTATCTGACTGTGTAGTGTTAGATCCTGCTACAGAACAAACGAATGCAAATGCAACATGCAAGTTCCTTTCCCCCACAACCGGCACGTTATGGCCGATTTGTGCACAGACTACAGATGCAGCACAGTAACCTACCACGAGTATTCTACGAGAAACTCCGGACCGTCACTCCCACCACTACCAACTACCCCACCCCCACCTTATCTACTGATCTAGAGCAGAAGCCGAAGATCAGGAAGGAAAAAAAAAGTGTATCAAGGAGATTAAACACTACTTTTGTCCTTATATCAATTTTGTCCCGGACGAGCCCCCGATTTTTAACGTACGCCGTTAAGCGGTTACAGAACAAGCAGAAATGGAATACACTTTGGAGTCTGGTATTACTGTAACTAACAGTGTTTATTAGCAAACTAACAAATACAGTACTGTAAAAGTGCAAATATATGAAACAGGTTAGCAATGATATATACAGAAGTGTAGACACAGTAATAAAAATCAAGCGGTTTCAAAGTCTAGGGGTAAATGGATAGTCTTACGATGGTGAAGACTTCAGTTCAGTTCAGGTCGACGCAGCTGTTGGTATAACGTTGGCTGGGGAGAGATTTGGATTGAGAGAGAGAGCGGAAGGTTCGTCACACTGACCTATCTATTATTATCTGACTGTGTAGAGTTAGACCCTGCTACAGAACAAACGAATGCAAATACAACATGCAAGTTCTTTTCCCCCACAACCGGCACGTAATGGCCGATTTGTGCACAGACTACAGAATGTAGCACAGTAAACTACCACGAGGATTCTACGAGAAACTCCGGACCATCACTCCCACCACTATCAACTACCTCACCCCCACCTTAGCTAATGATCTAGATCTGAAGACGAAGATCAGCAAGGAAAAAAAGTGGAACAAGGAGATTAAACACTACTTTTTTCCTTAATTCAATTTTGTCCCGGACGCGCCCCCGATTTGTAACGTACGCCGTTAACGGGTAACCGAACCAGCAGAAATGGAATACACTTTGGAGTCTGGGATTACTGTAACAAACCATGTTTATTAGTAAACTAACTGATACAGTACTGTTAAAGTGCAAATATATGAAACAGGTTAGCAATGATATATACAGAAGTGTAGACTCAGTAATCATAACCAAGCGGTTTCAAATTCTAGGGGTAAATGGATAGTCTTACGATGGTGAAGACTTCATTTCAGTTCAGTTCAGGTCGACGCAGCTGCTGGTGTAACGTTGGGGGGAGAGAGCGTGAGAGAGAGAGGGGGAGAGAGAGAGACAGAGAGAGAGAGAGGGCGAGAGAGAGAGAGCTGGAGGCACGTCACACTGACTTATCTATTATTATCTGACAGTGTAGTGTAGACCCTGCTACAGAACAAACGAACGGAAATGCAACATGCAAGTTCCTTTCACCCACAACCGGCACGTAATGGCCGATTTGAGCACAGACTACATAATGTAGCACAGGTAACCTACCACGGGTATTCTACGGGAAACTCCGGACCATCACTCCCACCACTACCAACTCCCGCACCCCCAACTTATCTGATGATCTAGAGCTGAAGACGAAGATCAGCAAGGATAAAAAGTGGAACAAGGAGATTAAACACTACTATTGCCCTTCAGTTAATTTTGTCCCGGACGAACCCCCGATTTGCAACTTACGCCGTGACCGGGTTACCGAACCAGCAGAAATGGAATACACTTTGGAGTCTGGTATTACTGTAACTAACAATGTTTATTAGTAAGCTAACTAATACAGTACTGTAAAAGTGCAAATATATGAAACAGGTTAGCAATGATATATACAGAAGTGTAGACACAGTAATCAAAACCAAGTGGTTTCAAAGTCTAGGGGGTAAATGGATAGTCTTACGATGGTGAAGACTTCATTTCAGTTCAGTTCAGGTCGACGCAGCTGCTGGTGTAACGTTGGGGGGAGAGAGCGTGAGAGAGAGAGAGAGAGATTGAGAGAGAGAGAGAGCTGGAGGCACGTCACACTGACTTATCTATTATTATCTGACTGTGTCGTGTTAGACCCTGCTACAGAACAAACGATTGCAAATACAACATGCAAGTTCCGTTCACCAACAATCGGCACGTAATGGCCGATTTGTGCACAGACTACAGAATGTAGCCCAGTAACCTACCACGAGGATGCTACGACATACTCCGGACCATCACTCCCACCACTACCAACTACCACACCCCCAACTAATCTGATGATCTAGAGCTGAAGACGAAGATCAGCAAGGAAAAAAAGTGGAGCAAGGAGATGAAACTCTACTTTTTTCCTTAATTCAATTTGTCCCGGACGAACCCCCGATTTGCAACTTACGCCGTGACCGGGATACAGAACCAGCAGAAATGGAATATACTTTGGATTCTGGTGTTACTGTAACTAACAGTGTTTATTAGTAAACTAACTAATACAGTACTGTAAAAGTGCAAATATATGAAACAGGTTAGCAATGATATATACAGAAGTGTAGACACAGTAATAAAAATCAAGCGGTTTCGAAGTCTAGGGGTAAATGGATAGTCTTACGATGGTGAAGACTTCAGTTCAGTTCAGTTCAGGTCGACGCAGCTGCTTGTGTAACGTTGGGGGGAAAGAGCGTGAGAGAGAGAGAGAGAGAGAGAGAGAGAGAGAGAGAGAGAGAGAGAGAGAGAGAGAGAGAGAGAGAGAGAGAGAGAGAGAGAGAGAGAGAGAAATTGAGAGAGAGAGAGAAATTGAGAGAGAGAGAGAAATTGAGAGAGAGAGAGAGAGAGAGAGAGAGCTGGATGCACGTCACACTGACTTATTTATTATTATCTGACAGTGTGGTGTTAGACCCTGCTACAGAACAAACGAATGCAAATGCAACATGCAAGTTCCTTTCCCCACAACCGGCACGTAATGGCCGATTTGTGCACAGACTACAGAATGCAGCACAGTAACCTACCACGAGTATTCTACGAGAAACTCCGGACCGTCACTCCCACCACTATCAAGTACCCTACCGCCACCTTATCTAATGATCTAGAGCAGAAGCCGAAGATCAGGAAGGAAAAAAAAAGTGTATCAAGGAGATTAAACACTATATTGTCCTAAAGATAACTTTGTCCCGGACGAACCCCCGATTTGCAATTTACGCCGTGACCGGGTAACCGAACCAGCAGAAATGGAATACACTTTAGAGTATGGTATTACTGTAACTAACAGTGTTTATTAGCAAACTAACAAATACAGTACTGTAAAAGTGCAAATATATGAAACAGGTTAGCAATGGTATATCCAGAAGTGTTGACACAGTAATAAAAATCAAGCGGTTTCAAAGTCTAGGGGTAAATGGATAGTCTTACGATGGTGAAGACTTCAGTTCAGTTCAGGTCGACGCAGCTACTGGTGTAACGTTGGCTGGAGAGAGAGTTGGATTGAGAGAGAGAGAGAGAGAGAGAGAGAGAGCGGAAGGCTCGTCACACTGACTTATCTATTATTATCTGACTGTATAGAGTTAGACCCTGCTACAGAATAAACGAATGCAAATGCAACATGCAAGTTCCTTTCCCCCACAACCGGCACGTAATGGCCGATTTGTGCACAGACTACAGAATGTAGCACAGTAACCTACCACGAGGATTCTACGAGAAACTCCGGACCATCACTCCCACCACTACCAAATACCTCACCCCCACCTTAGCTAATGATCTAGAGCTGAAGACGAAGATCAGCAAGGAAAAAAAGTGGAACAAGGAGATTAAACACTACTTTTTTTCTTATTTCAATTTTGTCCCGGACGCGCCCCCGATTTGTAACGCACGCCGTTAACGGGTAACCGAACCAGCAGAAATTGAATACACTTTGGAGTCTGGTATTACTGTAACTAACAGTGTTTATTAGTAAACTAACTGATACAGTACTGTTAAAGTGCAAATATATGAAACAGGTTAGCAATGATATATACAGAAGTGTAGACTCAGTAATCATAACCAAGAGGTTTCAAATTCTAGGGGTAAATGAGTAGACTTACGATGGTGAAGAGTTCAGTTCAGTTCAGGTCGACGCAGCTGCTGGTGTAACGTTGGGGGGAGAGAGCGTGAGAGAGAGAGAGGGAGAGAGAGACAGAGAGAGAGAGAGAGAGAGCTGGAGGCACGTCACACTGACTTATCTATTATTATCTGACAGTGTAATGTTAGACCCTGCTACAGAACAAACGAACGGAAATGCAACATGCAAGTTCCTTTCACCCACAACCGGCACGTAATGGCCGATTTGTGCACAGACTACATAATGTAGCACAGGTAACCTACCACGGGTATTCTCGTAGAAACTCCGGACCATCACTCCCACCACTACCAACTACCACTCCCCCACCTTATCTAATGATCTAGAGCTGAAGACGAAGATCAGCAAGGAAAAAAAGTGGAACAAGGAGATTAAACACTACTATTGTCCTTATGATAATTTTGTCCCCCGATTTGCAACTTACGCCGTGATCGGGTTACCGAACCTGCAGAAATGGAACACACTTCGGTGTCTGGTATTACTGTAACTAGCAGTGTTTATTAGTAAACTAACAAATACAGTACTGTAAAAGTGCAAATATATGAAACAGGTTAGCCATGATATATACAGAAGTGTAGACACAGTAATCAAAACCAAGCGGTTTCAAAGTCTAGGGGTAAATGGATAGTCTTACGATGGTGAAGACTT